>NC_133472.1:18346410-18361589 GCF_025370935.1 Choristoneura fumiferana
GCCCGCGCACCAGTCCTGAATATGATTGAGACGCGAGGTGCATGTCGCGCGCCGCCGCCGTTTTTAGCATACGATTTCTTGCTTACGCGCTTTGCTTGTGCTTTGCTATAATAATTCTGCTTATCTTCTCCTTCTATGCTTTTCAAGTTGTTTAGTGGTTAAATTGCTATACCGTGTGTGATATAATAAACCATAAAACGGACTGGGCGTTTGAATCTCTGCACCCTAAGATTCACGTAAGTGATCACGATCTTCAAGCACACACACCACCACAACCACAACTACATTGGTGACCTCGAGCACAGAACACGAGCAGAATGACCGATAATACGGATAAAGAAGTACCGTTACAAGATGGCGCGGAGCGGCTAACGGCTGAGTCATTTCGAGTCGGCGTAAAGATACCGCCGTTTTATCCCGAGAAACCTGCGCTATGGTTCGCTCAATTAGAGGGACAATTCACATTGTCCAAGATCACCACCGACGAGACAAAATTTTATTACGCGATGGCACAGCTAGAACCTCAGTACGCACAGGAAGTGGAGGACATAATTACGACACCACCGGCTCAGGGCAAGTACGAGAAGCTTAAGACGGAGTTGATAAAACGCCTATCTGCGTCACGGGAGAAAAGGGTCCGGCAGGTTCTTACGGGTGAAGAGCTCGGCGATAAAAAACCGTCGCAATTTCTTCGGCACCTGCAAAATTTAGCCGGTCCAGGTTTACCCGAAGACTTCCTGCGTTCCATCTGGTCGAGTAGGCTGCCACAAAGAACGCAGGACATTATCGCTTCGCAGTTGAGGTCGTCGCTTGAGGACTTGGCGGAGTTAGCAGATCGCCTTCACGATGTCGTCATGTCAGTCCCACCACAGTTAGCAGCGGTTTCCCCTGCCCATACTGCCCCAGCAGATCCCTTGGTATTCCAAATTGCCGAGCTCACTAGGCGAATGAGCGCCATGGATGCGAAAATTGACAGAATGTCCCGACCGAAGACACGAGCATCGACGAGTCGTTCACGCCAGAGGTCCGCATCGAAGAGATCCAACTCCAGCTATCGGAAGTTCCCCATGTGCTGGTATCATAACAAGTTTGGGGAGCAGGCTCGGCGGTGCATCAAGCCGTGTGATTACCAAGCGGGAAACGCGCCGGGGCGGTCGATAATGGCGACGGGCGGCTGCCCCAACGCAAGTCGCTTGTTCGTCGTGGACTCAAGGTCAAAAGTTCAATTCCTTATAGACACTGGCAGTGACCTGTGTGTATTCCCTCGTTCTAAATTAAGGGACCACAGAAATCCAACGAACTATAATTTGTGTGCAGCTAACGGTTCGATAATAAACACTTACGGGTATGTTCATTTAGTGCTCAGTATAGGTTTGCGCCGCGACTTTACGTGGAGATTTGTTGTGGCAGACGTCACAAGGGCTATAATTGGGGTAGATTTCTTATCGCATTTTAACCTTGTTGTCGATTGCAGGAACCAACGCCTCATCGATAGCAATACAATGCTTGCCACCCCGGGTTTGCCTGCAGCACCGTCTGATGCCATTTCCTCGGTCAAAGTTGTAACTGGTGAGTCTGTTTACCACGCTATACTACGGGAATATCCCGACGTTACTCGCCCTTCTGGCATACATCGCACTATTAAACACACAACCGTACACCACATACGCACTACACCAGGGCCTCCTGTGTCATGTGCACCACGTAGGCTGGCCCCGGATAAATTGAAAATTGCTAGTGAGGAATTTTCTTCTATGCTCGCCAGTGGTATTGCCAGGCCTTCCGAATCTCCTTGGGCCTCGCCTTTACATTTAGCCCCTAAAAAGGACAATGGATGGAGACCATGCGGTGACTATAGGATGCTTAATGCCAGAACCGTGCCAGACAAGTACCCTATACGTCACATCCAGGATTTTTCTCATGCAATCGCAGGTAGTACCATCTTCTCAACTATCGACCTAGTAAAGGCATATAATCAAATCCCCGTCAACGTCGATGATATCCCGAAGACTGCCATCACAACGCCGTTCGGTCTTTACGAATTTCCGTTCATGACGTTCGGACTTCGTAACGCCGGACAGACGTTCCAGCGCTTCGTGGATGAGATGTTACGGGGACTAGATTTTTGCTACAGCTACCTAGATGACTTCTTGGTCTTCTCTAAGGACGAGGAGACCCACAAAGCACATCTTCGGCAGCTCTTCGCCCGACTTCAGAAATACGGTATGGTCATCAATACCTCAAAATGCGTATTCGCAGCCCCAGAGGTAACATTTCTGGGTTACCGTGTTTCTGCCGAGGTACTAAACCGTTGCCTACCAAGGTCCAGGCCATTCACGAGTTTTCCTCCACCGAAGACCGTGAAGGAGTTGAGGCGTTTCCTAGGTATGCTGAATTTCTACCGCAGGTTCACGCCAGCAGCCGCGCAACACCAGGCTCCCCTCAACGCTCTTCTTACGGGTTCGGTAAAGGGTTCGCACCCGGTCCATTTTTCATCTGTAGAGCTCGACGCCTTCGAACGCTGCAAACAGGACTTGTCGCAGGCAGCCATGTTGTAATTGTAATCGCCTAATTTGTAAATCATGTTTTAATTATTTACTTCATTTTTTATTTGATGATGTATTTTAATCTAACTTAATATTAATTATAAATGTCTAAACTGTACAATATTATAAATCCTTAAATAATGATTACCTAGTAATTAGAATATTGTCAAGTTGTTTTACATAACAACTTGAGTGCATGTTATTAATTTTGTACGTTGAAATGGGACAGACCGTTTCATTTTATTAGTAGTATTTTTGTAGCTACCTGCGCGCGGCCGGTAACGTACGATGTACGATGCACGGCCTAACCGGTTTACCCAGCGCGCGGCGCTCGCCGCGCTGCGCCCGCGCACCAGTCTGAATATGATTGAGACGCGAGGTGCATGTCGCGCGCCGCCGCTGTTTTAGCATACGATTTCTTGCTTACGCGCTTGCTTGTGCTTTGCTATAATAATTCTGCTTATCTTCTCCTTCTATGCTTTTCAAGTTGTTTAGTGGTTAAATTGCTATACCGTGTGTGATATAATAAACCATAAAACGGACTGGGCGTTTGAATCTCTGCACCCTAAGATTCACGTAAGTGATCACGATCTTCAAGCACACACACCACCACAACCACAACTACAATATTTAAGGCTGAAAACTTGAACATCTAATTCTAACAGAAGACGCCAAGACGCCAACAAACTTTTTCACAGTTTGGCATACTGTAAATATATTGTTGAGTACGTGCTAATATAAAATAATACATTGTGTCTTAAGGGCGGTCTTATAAATTATTATGAACGAGAGTCTATTAGAAGCCCGAAGTCGAAGACTGAGGGCTTTAATGAGTCGATGTTCGTAATTCTAGTGCCCGTGCGACATACAATGTTTTTCATCACATTTGCGAGTAAAATTGTATATTTGTAAAAGAAAAACTAATATTTTTTCAAAAATTGCCGATACCGCTGATTGCACTTGACGCTACGCTCGGCCGTCTATATCTGCTTGGCCGGCAACCCCTACTTCTCGGCCTCTACAGTAATATACTATTATTATTCGCTATGATTGATTAGGACGGATGCTCGGCAAAGAGCTCGAAGCAAAATTACCGTCGTTTTGCTTGAATACTCGCTAGAACGCTTTTGTTTAATTTGTGAACTTTTACCTGTAATGTACCATCACTGATGGTCCATCAGCCAAATATGTGGTCTACCACCCTAAAGTTGATAATCGTTTGCACGTCATAAAACAATAATGCCAATAGACGTGTCTGTCAATTTGAAAGTTTGACTCTAGCGACATACTTTGATAGGAACTTGTTTAAAACCGGCTAAGAGCGTGTCGGACACGCCCAAAATAGGGTTCACAAACACTATAGTAGCCTCGACCAAGAAGATTTTCAGTCTCCTCGTAATTGATATCTCTCAACCATATCCATACTGTGTTTAAATGCTCGTAACATAGCTCGAAAATTGTGCTCCGTAGATATGTATTCCATTACTGAATAATTGGCACCTGCAATAAAAGTGAACATATATACCACCAAAGTGAACTACGTTTGTTTAGGTAACAGTTTACCTGATAACATCCGCCTACAAACTGACAAAAATAAATTCAAAACGATCCTTAAAAAATATTTGTTATAAACTCTTCCATAACACAGTAATATAACTAATGTAATCATTTATGCAATTCTAAATTACATAATGTACTTATATAATACTTAAGTATGTTCTTATAGAGACTGTATCCAGCAGACAAACTGTGAAAACAATTTTGCAGGGCTATGTACAAAAAAACTCTGTGAAAGAATGCATTCATTCACATACTTAGCCCAAACAGTAGGTATGTTCACTGTACTTGTAGTACTCGCTTGTTGTTTTGCCCCTCGAGAAATCCATTAACGCTTACAAAGAAGACATTAAAAAACTATTAGCACACCGAAATTACACAGCGCGGTGCATTATTTGGGAACGTATATTTAGTAGGTTTTGATGATTTTTGAGCGTGTTGTTTCGAGCAATCAAATAATAGCACAACTTTAGAATTTAAATTGAATAATTTACATGATTAAAATTTACGTTCCTACATGTTTAATCAAAAGGAAAAGCGGAACCTTAATGTTGATTTTCCACCGGCGAGACGAGAGAAGACGAGGCGAGACGAGAATGTAAATTTGTATGCATTCTCGCGCGCCCGTCATTTCAGTTCTCGTCTCGTCTCGCCTCGTCTCGTCTCGCCGGTGGAAAATCACCTTAAGGCTGTGTTTCCGCCAGAGATGTGCGAGGTGTTACGAGAAATATGTTTGCCATGAATCATACGAAGTGCAAAATCCGAACTTCGTCTCTTGCCGTACCGCTGGCGCTAATATTATTTAATACGAGAGTGAGAGGGACGGTACGATACGAACTTCGATTTTCAAATTTCGTAGTAGTGGAAACATCTCGTCGGAGCGATTGGCCTCCGTTTTTTTTATTATTTTTTATTTTATTGATAAAGGGAAACAAACAGCAAAAAGATAATACACATAAATATTTAAATTTCGATAACACACAAGCCAAAACAGTTTCCACCAATGAACTAGTATCATTATGGTTGCTCAGAAAAGACTTATATAAATTTGTATAATATAAATAACTAAACTAAATTAAAAACTAAACTAAAATGACTCAAGGAAAACATTTTATATATCTAGACTAGCTTATGCCCGCGACTACGTCTGCGCGGATCTAGGTTATCGCGCGGTGGCGCCCTCTACCGGAATAAAAGGTATCCTATGTTGATCCTTGGGTTCAAACTACCTAAATACCAAATTTCATCAAAATCGGTTCAGTGGTTTCGACGTGAAAGGGTAACAGACAGACAGACAGACAGACAGACAGACAGACAGACAGAGTTACTTTCGCATTTATAATATTAGTAGGGATAGTAGGGATTAAGAATTAAAGTACCATGCAAAACTTAACTTGTTGTTGTTTTTTTTAAATACAATTAAAACTTTAAACTTAAATCTTAAATTTTTACATGCTCTTCAATTTTTTTTTTAAGACGTGTTTATTTAACTTGAAATACAAGAATTTAAGAAAAAATAACCATATAAAACTTAACTATAAACTAACTACTAACTTAAAAACTTAATACCTACTAAATTAAATATAAAAAACCCCGTGGCATGGTGCCAAGAGGCTGGCAGCATTCCCTCGTTAAATGGCGATGGCAGTTCGTTGAGAGAGATAGCTGCCAGCCCTTTGGTCTCCAATTGCAGAAACAAATTTTTGTACTGACGGAATGCAAAATACGTCAACATGAGAATATTTATAGTTTTCACCAGAGATGTGGGAGGATGAGTTGCGAGGAATGTGTTTTCATGAACCAATGGAAACGCTTCATCTGCATCGTCCTCGCTACGCTCAGCGCTATTTCATTAGAGATGTGCTGTGCGAGAATAGGTGAATGAAGGTTCATGACAAACATTCCCCGCACACTTCGCAGAAGTAGATTATATCTCATATTTTAAATTCAGTACAATTTTTCACCACATTCGAGTAGCCCTGTTTTCATTTTTTAAAAAAAAATGTGACTAAATTCGTGTGCTAAAGATTTGTGTTGTGAGTTTATGACCTCGAATTGTATAATCACAGCTGCCTTTTGATTATAGTGACATCTAGTGTCAAATGGCTACTGCGCAGTTTGCTTTAGTTCTGCTACTCGTCAATAGGTTCCGCTGTTAATTAGTATTAATGTGTACCACTAGATGACGCTAACGTCGAAGTTTTCTTCTACACGAACCCAAGTAAGCTTTGTTAAGTCTCCCGAAAATACAGTTGGATGGCCATAGATGTCGCTACTAGAACCTGTTAACTAAATGGTTAATGGAGTTTCTTTCGTTAAAATAGACATGAGTTTTTATTTGGTTAAAAAAATAATGTTTTATAATATTTGTTCACAAAAAAAAAATATATATAAGAACAGATTTGCTTTTATTCAACAGCAGTCAGCAGTCCTCCTCCCTATATATACTGTAGTTTGACTGTAGTCTTTGCAATCCTTTGACTTGACTTGACATTGTCAAAATTGTCAATGTCAAAATCACGTTGTCTGTAGTGCGCACAACACCCCAATAAAAAGTGATATTTTTATAGTTTTAATCAAAACAATCATGTCTCAAGACCCACTTGACGAACTAGTGCAATTCCTCAAACCAGACTCCAGAATAGACTTAAAACACATAGCTCTGGACCATTTGGTAGGTCTTTCGGGAACAGAAGATGGAATCAACACATTGCTGAAAAAGGAGCAAGTCATTTCGTGTATCATTGAATTAACCACGATAAAGTCGATGAAGTTGCTAAAAACGCGTTATTGACGCTAGTAACATCACAGCAAACCCTAGGGGAGCTGCCGAGATACTTAAATACCGACCGGAATCATGCAGAAACATTCTTCAATTATTAATAGTTATGTTTTAGATCCTCAGAAAAAAGATGCGATGCAGTTTGTATGATTCTATCAAACATAACCAGACTTGAAGATGAGTTAGAAGTGTGTATAGACACGTTAATCCCGCAATTAAACAATATTTTAAATGTATATTCAACATAGATTTTAATAAAACAGGTTCAAAGTTACACTATCTCGGCGCTGTATTCAGTAACCTGAGTTGCAGTGCTCGAATACGCAAATGGCTTACAGAAGAGCATCCGTACGTACCATTAATAAAAATAACTACCATTCTGCAACTACGAACAATCAAATATAAGGAGAGGGGGTGCCATGGGACGATTCGTAACCTATCCTTTGATAATGAATACATGATACTTTAATCCAGATCTGAATATCCTTACATACCTTTAAACCCTTTAATGCGGGCAATGAGGATTATCCGGATGATGAAAATGACACACTACCTATATCACTTCAATATCTACCTAAAGAGAAACATAGAGAAATTGATGTAGATATTAGAAAAATGATTTTAGAGGACTTTAAACAAGTTATGCAGTAAGAGGAACTGTAGAGAGAATTACGGGATAATGGGGTTTATTATTGTTAAGAGAGTATCATAATGTGGAAAAGGATCCAAAAGTGTTGCTAGCATGTGAAAATGTTGTCGACATTCTGATACAGAAGGAATCTGAATGGGCGCTGAGGATTTGTCTATTGTAGACGTACCAGAGGATTATAAAGAGAATTGAGAAAATGGATGAAGATTTCTTGAAAGATGCAGCTATGTTTAAAAACTGTAGTTTTAAGTAATAAATGCATTTATTTATTTTACTAGTGTTACCTTTGTTTCATTTTGAATTTATAATTATCATGCAGCAGGCGAGGGCCACTCTGAAATCAAAAATAGTGAATAACATCACCTCTTAATCTTGTTTTTTTTTTTTTTTTTTTTTTTTTATGGCTTTCACCCTTGCTTTTTTAGCAAGATGTATTTTGCCAATGTCGATGTAGAGACATTACACGCATGAGGAGACTGTTCGGTTTATATAATTTTGATGTCGGGGGAGGAACAGACAGGAAACCTAAAACAAATAACATTTGGTTATGGACGGTACACTGACAATAACAAGACGAAACGATTTTTTTTTTTTTTTTAGCGGAGGGGAATGGCAGACTGTTAAGCATGCTAACATAAAAGGATAAAGTGAAGAGGAAGTATGAAATATATAATATTAAGCATGCTGCAGTTGCTACAATTTAATGTTGTGGCACTGTATAAATTTTATCAATATTTTTAAAAGAGAGAATCTAGTATAGAAAGAAGTGTCAGAAAATTCATAGGGCGCGGAACATCCTTCGGCAATGCATCATACAGGGAATAAGTATGTTTACCACAATTGAAAAAAATGTGATCCAGGGTACCCTCATCAAGACCGCATTCGCATAGAGAGTTATCCCGTACTCTAATTTTTGATAAAAACACCGGAGTGCAGACATGACCTAGACGGAGTCGACAGATAGTAGAAGTGACCCATTTACTAGCAGAGCGGAAGTGATAAAACCAAGGTTTACGCGGAATTAATGGTTGAATGTTCCCGTAGTGTCGGCCTTTCTGGTGTCTGGAGAGGTTCCACATGTTCTGCCAGGAGACCCTTAAATCAGTTCGAGCGGACATCATTAGGTCCGATGGTAAGATAGTCTTATAATCCTGACCACCAATTGTGATGGCCTCTTTTGCCCACATGTCCGCTCTTTCATTTCCCACTATGCCACAGTGGCCCGGAATCCATACAAGAGTAACTTCTAGTCCTTTTTTTTCACATCGGTTTAGAGCCTCTTTAATTTTCAAAATGATTGGGAGTTTAGTTTTCATTTTAAAATGATTTCCTACTATTGTTTGTAGACAGCTTTTAGCATCAGAAAAAATTAAGATTTTAGGAACGCTGTGTGATTCCGAGAATTTAATAGCCTCCAATATTGCGATGGATTCCCCAGTGAAAACAGATGACTGGGCTGGGCCTTTTTGAGTCAAAGCAATTTGGTATTTGGGAATCCATACTGCTGAACCTACAAAGCCATTGGGATCTATTTTAGAGGCATCTGTGAAGATGTGTAGCCAATCCTGCCATTTTTCTATTTTTTTTATTAAATATGTTGTTGGCCGCTGGACTATCCTTGTCAATGCCAAAATCAAGGATAACTTTTGGAGAATATATCAAAGACTCATAATCGGCCTCAAATATGGGGTTCATGTAGGTGGTATATAGCGGGGACGAGAGGTTTTTTAATTTGGAATACGACACAATGTATCTTGGCGTTTCCTTATGTGTCCAATATGTGTTTTCAGACACTTCCAGGGAGAGAGCCTCTAGTCGGGGTATAAGAGGATGGTTGGATACGGAACATGCCCTAAAAAGGAAACGGTCTGCTAAGTACTGTCTGCGGAGGGAGAGAGGAGGATCTAAGCATTCTACCTGCATGGCATTTTTGGGTGAGGATTTCATTGCTCCCAGAGCAATACGTAGACACTTAGCTTGTATCAGGTCCAATTTTTTAAGTGCATTTTTATTGCAGGGTTCCACTACGAGTGAAGCATAGTCGATCTGGCTACGGATTATTGCATTATATAACAGTTTTTGGCAGTATGGGTGAGCGCCCCACCAGACTCCAGAAAGAGCCCGGAGAACATTAATGCCCCTTTCGCATTTTCCGGTTATGTGCTCCAAATGGGGTACACCAGTCATTTTGGAATCCAGAAAAACACCAAGGAATTTAACAGAGTCCTTGCAGGGAATAACCTCATACTCATAGTTAATATCTATGTTCGGGATGGATCTGTTACGCGAGAAAGTTACAGTACAGCTTTTGGATGGTGACAAAGATAGCCCATGATCATCTAGCCAGACCTTTAGATATCTGAGTGCCTCATTTAATTTTGAAGAAGCCTCATCAAACGACTGTGTAACGGTGTATAACGCTAAATCATCTGCATATTGGAGTATATTACAGAAGGGGGAGACAGATTGTTCAATATCATACGTATATAAATTATAAAGGAGGGGAGAGTACTGAGCCTTGGGGGAGTCCCTGCCATAGGGTAAGAGGAGTGTAGAAGCTATTGCCAGTTCGGATTTTAATTATTCTTCCCATAAACAACTTGCAGATAAAATGTACTATCCTCACAGGAATACTCAGCTGAAGCATTTTTGCTCTGAGCATAGGAAGAAGGACATTGTCATAGGCAGCAGAGACATCCAAGAAGCACCCTACAACATGGTGTTTTTGGAGAGGGCTAGTCTAATGTCTGAAGTCAGTATGCTTAGGTTGTCTATGGTACTTTTCCCCTTACGGAATCCAAATTGTGTGTTGGCGAGTAAATTATTTTTTTCTACAAACCACTCCAACCTATTTTTAATTAAATGCTCCAATATTTTGCCTATTGTCGCGGAAAGGGCAATTGGGCGATAGGAGTTTGCTTCTTGTGGGTTTTTACATGATTTGAGGATTGGGATTACAATTTGGGTCTTCCATGCCTCGGGGATTTCACCAGACACAAAAAACAGATTAAATAGATTTAGGAGGTGGTCTTTTGCAAAGCGACTTAGTTTACGGATGAAGATATACGGTATGCCGTCTTCTCCTGGTGAACTGTTACGGAGGCCGTCAAGTGCTAACTCAAGTTCATAGAATGTGAAGGGGCTGTCGAGAGGGCCTAGCCCGCTAGAGGGAGGAGATGGGTCTATGCAGGATTCCTCAGGAACTGATGGAGGGGCTAATTTATCTGCGAACTCTGCCAACCAGGAAGGGGGATTATGGGGGGATGGTCGATCGGGATCGAAGGAGCCTCTGAATTTTTTTATACTTTTCCATACCAGCGATGGGGGCGTTCTTGGATTGAGACTTTCACAAAATCCCTTCCATCCTTTCTTCTTCGCTTTTTTTAGGAGACGTTTAGTGCGAGCAGAGATTTTTTGGAAGTCAATAAAATCTTCAGAAAGACCGGAATCATTGTATTTACGTTCGGCGTTCTTTCTTTCTTTTATCGCCGCCGTGCATTCCGCATCCCACCAAGGAGGGGAAGGGATCTTGCTACTAGCCATTTTTTTCTTTGGGATGAATTTATCTGCAGCTTCTATCAGAACGGATTGGAAGTGGTTGTAGAGTTCAAGGGGGTTTAACAGGTTGGAGTCGAGCTCTTTTAGCCTTTTTTCTACATAAAAAGAGAAGTTTGGCCAATCTGCTTTATCCAATCTGTATTTAAGGAGGGGTTGGGGGGCGGGGGAAGGCTGAACAGAGGATGGTTGGGAAATGATAATAGGGAAATGATCACTTCCGTGTGATTGTCTCAGTACCTGATAGGATAGAAGACATGAGAGGTTGGGAGAGCAAGCAGACAAATCCAGAACTGAGTTGGGATTTTGTCCGGGGTATACCCGGTGAGTGGGAGAGCCGTCGTTAATAACTGAGACATTTATGTCATCAAATAGGTCCAAGAGGAAAGCGGAAAATGCGTCTGAGTGCGAAGAACCCCAAGACGTGTTGTGACTGTTGAAATCCCCTAGGATGAGGAGAGGGGGAGGGACCGAGAACAGGATGGTGGAAAGATCGGGTATTAAATTTATATTAGGATGTGGGATATAGATGGATACAAAGTTGATTCCCATGACATTAGCCGCAACTGCGTTAATGTCATGTGAATGAGGAGGGAGGGGTATTTGGGAGAAAGAGTAATCTCTTCTGATCAACAACGCACAACCAGCACGACCATCACCGCGGTCCTCCCGGAGGCATGAGAATCCCGGGATCCTGAAGCGGGAGTCCGGTCTCAACCATGTCTCCGAGATGGCCGCTACAGAAATGGAGTGCTCGTTGACGATTCTGACCAAATCAGGTTTTTTGGGATAAGGCTACGGCAATTCCACTGAAGAAATTGGCCTGGGGGGCCATTGGAGAAGGATAGCATCTCGGCAAGTGAAATCATTAAGGGGGCAACGTCGGGCGGTAAACAATCGCTCCATTTAGCGATTATATTTGTAAGAAGTTTGAATAACAGTTCCATAAGGTCATCATTGGGCGTCTCAACTGGCGTCCGTCGTGACGATAGGGCATAACCATTTGGAAGTTGAGATTGTGGGGTCGAAACGATATTTTTATGGGCTTGTCGATCATATCCGGGAGACAGGGGGTTCTTGATCTAGCTTTACGGCTGACCGTCTTACGGTATGAAGTCGAGATGGGCGATTGGGGAGGGAAGGGGACCAGAGGGGGGTGATTGCCGAGGAGGACTAGGGTCTGGGTCAAACATAACCTTGGCCACGTCCGCGTAAGGGCGGCGTACGGCAGGGAAGCGAGAGGAAGCTTCTTGATAAGAGATGCTGTGCTCTGACATTGCCAATTTGATGGACTTTTGTCTACAATATTCCGGGCAGCGTTGGTCTGTCGCGTAATGATGGCCTGAACAGTAGAGGCAAGTCACTTGCTCAGGAGCGATGTTGCATCCTTCACCAGGGTGTTTTTGTGCACACTTGAAACAGCGAGCATCGGAGCGGCACTGGGCCTGAATGTGGCCAAACCTCAGGCATTTTCGACATTGGATTGTTGGGAGAACGTATACTTCGACCTTCAGCGATGTAAAGAAAGCAAAGACTTTCTCAGGAAGTTTTTGACCTTCGAAGGTCACCACAACAGTTTGAGTTGGAACCCAGGATGGAGGACCTCCCTCATTGGTTACTTTGCGTTGGAGGCGTCGGGCTTTGAGGATTTTGCCATGTCCGTCTTTAAGGTCAGTCGCGTCAACAAATTCTTCCATCGACCAGTCGACTGGTACGCCACGAATCAAACCCATACGGGAAACATTGTATGTTGGGATGTGGGCTTTATATTTATTTCTGGACAAACAGGGGTTTTCTAAGATGTTATTAGCATCCACAGCGGTCATAAATTCTACCGAGACACGGTTTCTGCCTACGGACTTTATACCATCTTTTTTAATATTTTGAATGTTATCTCTGAATAAAGCGAGGCCAACCTTTATAGGTTGAAGTGAGATGGCCGAGTTGCTAGACTCTGCGTCTCGGGAGATGTGTACAATAAATGGGCCACTGTCATAAATGCCGTATTTGCGGGAGTCCTCGTCTAAGTCAGGGTGTTTGTAAAGGTTTGCTATAGATGCATTGTCGGCATCCGTTCCCTGCATCACCTTTTTCCCTTTCGGTTCAGAAGATGCGGACGGCGATTGTTCCAAGAAACTAAGGCTACGCTTTCGTGAAATATTTTGCGTGTCCATCTCAATCGATTTCATGGAGCTACCGCCGCCCGGATCCGGGGGCTCCTCGTTCCCCTCCATTACTTTGGCCCTTGGCCAACCGGACAGATAGTTATTGAGTTAGATCAATATTATGTACTTATTAAACCACCACCAGAGAGTTAATTAGGAAGGAAAGTTATTTTAAAGGAAATATAACCTAAAAATTGAACAGACTCACTGCACGGCGCTTCTGTCAAGTCTCTCTTAATTCTGTTAAATACTATGAGCGTGAGCGCGACGGCGCAAAATAAAGTTCGAATTTATAATCAATCATAAGATCAATAAAAACAAAACCTTTTTTTTTCTTACTAAAAGTGATCCGTTTTGACCCCTACCTATCTCACCTGATGAAAAGTCCAGATATTTTATTAATTAAACAAATATTATATACTAGCTTTTACCCGCGGCTTCGCACGCGTAAACTATTCGGTCTGGTAGTTGCAATTAAAATTTTCGGATTTTAGAACATTCCCCTGGAAATTGATTGATTGATTGGTGCTTGCACTGTTGTGTTCGGCGTGGAGAGTAAGACAGCCGTGAAATTACTGGCACTTGAGGTATCCCATTTTAGGCCTCTAGGTTGGCAACGCATCTGCAATACCCTGGTGTTGCAGGTGTTTATGGGCGTTGGTGATCTCTTACCATCAGGAGACCCACTTGCTCATTCGCCATGCAGTCGAATAAAAAAAAATAACCAAATGTATATTTGTGTCTTCATTGAGGTTCCCTATTCAACTCCTAACATTTAATAGTGTATTATTTATACTCCATAAAATCATACTTATAACCCCGACACAAAGAGTTGTGTCATAAGTTTGACCGCTATGTGTCTGTATGTCTATCTGTGGCACCGTAATTAACAAGTGAACCGATTTGAATGCGGATTTGTTTTTAAAGCAAGGTTTCTAGCGATGTTTCTTAGACATGTTTTATCAAAATCGGTTGAGCCGTTTTTGAGATATGAACTTGAAGGACAATGTCGGGGATTTTCCAACCTGTTATTGATTAGTTAACCAGGTTATACACTTAAGTAACTCAGGACAGGAGACGTTAAAATGGCAACAAATTTACTGACCCAAAAGTAATAAAAAGTAAGCAACACAACTTTTAACTTATTTATTACATCACGTCAATTATTTTTTAACATGACAACATTTACAGTACAAAATAAGAATCTTACGCATAGAAATTACAAACAAAAACAGGTAACTGCCTACATCAGGACTAAAGGCTTATTTGCCATCAGATGGCTTAATCACAACGATATGTATACATGGCAGAATCGCAGTGTAAATGCGGTAGTCCAATAGATCCATTTCAGAGATCGAAGATAGATAATACCATTACCACAAGCATGTAAATAAAAAACGAGAATATTTGTACATACATTTACATTCTATACTCAATCATCCCACTATATACCACCCACTGCTGGGCACAGGGTCTCCTCTCAGAACAAGAGGGCTTGGCCATAGTTCCCACGCGGGGCCCAGTGCGGATTGGGAACTTCACACGCACCATTGAATTGCTTCGCAGTTTGTGCAGGTTTCCTCACGATGTTCTCCTTCACCGCAAAGCTCGTGATAAATTTCAAATGTAATTCACATTCATTTACATTCTACACTATTAATCCTTTAAAGTAGAGGCGATTTAGCGCCACTTGCATTGAGTTGGAAACTGAACCTATTCATTTCATGAGACGTAACAATTTCCGTTGTTATACAATACAATACAATACAATACAATTACTCTTATTGTACACCAGAAATAGTAAGCGAAAAAAAAAGGTTATTGTTGAAAATACGACTAGCTTTCGATATTCTTTGTCAGGTATGTATTCGATAGCTGCTTTTGATTCTGTGGTACCTAGTATGCTCCAATAAATGAGGCCTTAT
>NC_133472.1:18361757-18361994 GCF_025370935.1 Choristoneura fumiferana
G
This sequence comes from Choristoneura fumiferana, assembly GCF_025370935.1. Lineage (NCBI taxonomy): Eukaryota > Metazoa > Arthropoda > Insecta > Lepidoptera > Tortricidae > Choristoneura > Choristoneura fumiferana. The sequence goes on from NC_133472.1 coordinate 18,361,759, forward strand.
AAGATTTTTTTGAGACAAGCGTTCAATCAAGCTTACTTGGATGTTTTTTCTCCCAAAGTGTTCAGTTACAGTTACAGTCAATATGTTACAGTATTCAGTTTCACTTGTTTTCATTTTTTTTTGAGATCTCAGTTGTAAGGGCATATTAGGCAAAGCTCTGCGCAGGGAGCGACACTAGCGCAAACCCATGACAACATCAGTTCTCTTTATATCTTTGTTTGTCGCCATGACAGATC